>NW_024082280.1:0-23624 GCF_003009895.1 Hyaena hyaena
ATGGATGTGGGGGGGAGGGGGGGATGGGCATGAAGGAGGGCACTTTGGGGATGAGCACTGAGTGTTATGTAGAAACTAATTTGACAATAAACTATTTGTAAAAAAAAAAAAAAAAAAAACAAAATAGTATGGTACTGGCACAAAAACCAATACTCAGATCAGTGGAGCAAATAGAAAACCCAGAAATGGACCCACAAATATATGACCGAGTAATCTTTGACAAAGCAAGACAGAATATCCAATGTAATAAACACAGTCTTTTCAGCAAATGGTTTTGGGAAAACTGACAGCGACATGCAGAAGAATGAAACTGGACCACTTTCTTACACCATACACAAAATAAACTCAAAATGGATGAAACACCTAAACGTAAAACAGGAAACCATCAAAATTCTCCAGGAGAAAGCAAGCAAAAACCTCTTTGACCTCGGCCGCAGCAACTTCTTACTCAACACGTCTCTGGAGGCAAGGGAAACAAAAGCAAAAATGAACTATTGGGGCCTCATCAAGGTAAAAATCTTCTGCACAGTGAAGGAAACAATCAGCAAAACTAAAAGACAACTGACAGAGTGGGAGAAAATATTTGCAAATAACATATCAGATAAAGGGTTTGTATCCAAATCTATAAATCTATACGTTCTATAAAGAACTTATTAAATTCAACACCCAAAAAACAAATAATCCAGTGAAGAAATGGGCAAAACTCATAAATAGACACTTTTCCAAAGAAGACATCCAGATGGAAAACAGATACATGAAAAAATCCTCGACATCACCCATCATCAGGGAAATACAAATCAAAACCACAATGGGATACCACCTCATACCTATCAGAATGGCTACAGTTAACAACTCAGGAAACGACAGATGTTGGCGAGGATGCAGAGAAAGAGGAACCTTTCGCAGTGCTGGTGGGAATGCAAACTGGTGCATCCATTCTGGTAGACAGTATGGAGCTTCCTCAAAAAATTAAAAATAGAACTACCTTATGACTCAGGAATTGCACTAGTAGGTATTTATTCAAAGGATACAGGTATGCTGTTTCGAAGGGGCACATGCACCCCAATGTTTATAGCAGCACTATGGACAATAGCCTAAGTGAGAAAAGAGCCTAAATGTCCATCAACAGATGAATGGATAAAGAAGATGTGGTATATATATTTATACAATGGAGTATTACTTGACAATAGAATAGAATGAAATCTTGCCATTTGCAACAATGTGGATAGAACTAGAGTGTATTATGCTAAGCGAAATTAGTCAATCAGAAAAAGACAAATATCATATGATTTCACTCATATGTGGAATTTAAGATACAAAACAGATGAACATAAGGGAAGGGAAGCAAAAATAATATAAATACATGAAGAGGGACAAAACATAAAAGGCTCTTAAATATAGAGAGCAACCTGAGCATTGCTGAAGGGGTTATGGGTGGGAGGATGGGCTAAATGGGCAAGAGGCTTAAGGAGGACACTTGCTGGGATAATCACTGGGTGATATATGTAGGGGATGAATCACTGGATTTTACTCCTGAAATCATTATTGCACTATATGCTAACTAACTTGGATGGAATTTTTTTTTTAATTTTGAAAAAGAATTACCACACAAGTAAGAAAATTTACTCCTAGATACATACCCAAAAGAAATGAAAATTGGTTTTCAAACAAATCCTTGTACATGAATTTTTAGAACAACACTATTCACAAGTTCCAAAAGGTGGAAACACTCCAAATGTCCATGAACTGATGAGTAGATAAACAAAAAGTAGCATATCCATACAATGGAATGTTATTCAGCCATTAAAAAGAAGTGAAGTACTGATAAATGCCATATCGTGAATGAACCTTGAAAACATTACAGTAAGTGAAAGAAGCCAAATGCAAACGACTACCTGTTGAATGATTCTGAAACTTCTATCTATAGAAATGCAAACATGGATGGAAATTAAGATGGACACACTAATGGTTCAGCAAGGCTTGACTTTAAACTGAATAAATTTTTCAATTCCTCATTCTTGAAGCTTCCTCCTACCCTTCAATTTTTTCTTCTGTTGAATCCTTCGTTCTAGGAGATTGGTATCAATATTGATATCCTGTTGACTTCTACGTATACTCACTAATGAGACTCTTGATGGTTGGCGATAGCACTAATCACAAGACCACATTGAAGACATGACAAAACCAGCTGGCAGCACATACCAGATTTCTATTGAAACTGTCCAGGTCCTGTATTTTCCTATAAAGCCCCTCAGGCTTTTACCCCTGGTGGGTCTGCAGTTTTGAAGGCATTAGACTCCTGCAGCCTCCTTCACCTGGCAAAGTACTAAAACTCTTGTTCCTCTTTATCCCCAAACTCTGTCCTCATGTTATATTTTGGCTTCAGAGGACAGTTTTTTATTACAATTTCATTTATATGAAATATTAAAGAATAGGTGAATTCATAGAGACAGAAAGTATATTTGTGGTTTCAGTGGCTAGGAGAAGAGGAACTAGGGAGTGGCTGATTAATGGACATGGGTTTTCTGTTTGGGGTAATGAAAATGTTCTGGAAATAGATACTGGTGATGGCTGTGCTTAATGCCACTGAATTGTGCAATTTAAAATGGTCCAGGGGCACCTAGGTGGCTAAGTTGGTTTAGCATCTCACTCGTGATTTCAGCTCAGGTGATGATCTCATGGTTGGTGGGATCATGCCCTTTGTCAGGCTCCAAGCCTGATAGCAGGCTCTCTCTACCCCTCTCCCACTCTCTCTTTCTAAATAATAAATAAATAAATAAATAAATAAATAAATAAATAAATAAATGGTCAAAATAGGGGCAGCTGGATGGTTTAGTGAGTTGATTGTCCAGCTCTTGGTTTCCTCTCAGGCCATGATCTCATGGTTTGTGAGTTCGAGACCCACATCAGGCTCTGCAGAGCCTGCTTGGGATTCTCTTTTTCTCTCTCTCAAGCTTGTCCCCCGCTTGTCATCCTCTCTCCCTCTCTCTCAAAATAAATAAACTTTAAAAATAAAAATAAAATTAAGAAACATTTAATATGGTCAAAATGGTATATTTTATGTTATGGGTATTTTACCACTATATGAAATGAAGAAAAGAAGGAAAACAAGAAAGAGATCTTGCCAAAACAGCTAAATTAAACATTGTTGTCCTCTAAGCCACAATACAAGATGGTCTGTGATATACCAAATAGGGTAAGGAACTGTCCAGAAACCTGTGAGATCTGCAGAGATGGTAAGATTGACAACATAAGCAAGTCTCAATAATGTAAATGTGGGAGATATTGGGATGAAGATGGGACCACTCCTTCCCACTTTAAAAAAACAAACAAAAACCCTAAAAACACTCATATACGTGCCAGAAACTGTTCTAAGCCCTTTGCAAAATTAAACTCAGGTATCCTTATAACAATCTTATGAGGACGAAGCTATTATTATCTCCATGTGTTATCATGTCTGGATTGATGATGAGATCACTAACTGTGGAGTATGACCGCATTGGTTTTCTCGTGCTGTGTAACAAATAACCGTAAGTCTAGTGGCTTAAAATAACACAAATGCTTATTATCTCCCAGTTTCTGTGGGTCAAGGGTCTCTGCATAGTTAAGTTGAGTTCTCTGCATCAGAGTCTCACGAGGCTGCACTACAGGTAGAAGAAGCTACAGGTAGCTTTTTCAGAACCAGCAAGGGAGAGTCTCTCTCAATCCAGTCTCCTTAGGTGGAGTCATGTATTAACAATGTTATCATGGGAGTGACGACCCCATTCCTTTTGCCATGTTCTATTGGTTAGAAGCAAGTTACAAGTTCTGTCTGTACAAATGTATGAACATCAGGAGGTGGGAATCTTTGAGTTCATTCTAGCATCTATCTGCCACATGACTGAGCAAATCAATCCAATTCTTTGCCTCAGAAAGACAGGATTTAAAACAATTTAAAAAGACCTTTACAATTTTTTAAAAGAAAAGAAAAATTCCCCAGAAGATATTCAACTTCATCTTGGTGGCAGGAGGATTCTGTAGGCCTCTTGCTTCCTTGAACAGTTTTGACACTTGCTCTGGCACAGCTTTACATTTCCTGCCAAGATGGCCATAGTAGTCAGTACCGTTAAGGACCTCACCACCTCCTTCCATTTCCTCATGGCAATTGTCCAGCGATGAGTTTAGACCGAGGCTCCTACTTCATTGCCTAAAAACATGACAGTTGTTGTTTTTTGGGCTATCCAGTTTCATTCTTTCCACTGTGTATAGTCTTGGCAGGAGGGGAATTCCCAACACCTGCTCCCCACTACTGGCTCCCATTACAAAAGCCAATGAGGCCAGATCCTTTTTTTACCTCCCTCTGGTATAGATACCATGTGGGCACTTGACCCAAATTTGGCTGTCTTTTAAGACTTTGAATTTTGGATGAGTGATGCAATGATGGAGGAAACTTTGAAAGTAAGAGCATTTGCTGCAATTCCAATAATGGCACAAACTTTTTTTTTTTTAATGATTGGTTTGTTTATTTCTTTTAGTAATCTCTACAACCAACATGGGGCTCAAACTCATGATCCCAAGATTGAGAGTTGCATGTTCTTCCAACTGAGCCAGCCAGGCACCCCTGTCACAAGTCTTTTTTTCTTTCCACTCCTCAGGATCAATAATCAAAGAAACATATGCTCTGTATACTAATTTGGATCCTATATAACTGAGAATATGATGTTCGTGATGAGAAGTCAGTGATGTGGATAGCTGGAGGAAAAGGATTTCAGGCAGAGAAAAAAGCAAGTACAAGAATTCTGAGATGGGATGGGCTTCATGTGTTTAAAAAAATATAAAGTCCAGTGTGGCTGGGATAGAGTGATGAGGGGGAGAGACGTAAGAGTTAAGACTATAGGGCCACCTGGGTGGCTCAGTTGGTTAAGCCTCCAACTTCAGCTCAGGTCATGATCTCATGGTTCATGAGTTTGAGCCCCACATGGCTCTGTGCTGACAGCTCAGAGCCTAGAGCCTGCTTCAGATTCTGTGTGTGTCTCTATCTCTGCTCCTCACCTGCTCGCTCTCTCTCTGTCTCTCAAATAAATAAACATTAAAAAATTAAAAAACTTTAAAAAGAGAGAGTTAAAACTATAAAGGTATTGGGAGGTGAGATCACATAGGGGCTTGTAAACCACTGCAAGGACTTTGGTTTTGACTCAGAGTGACATAAAAGCCATGGAGGATTCTGAACAGAGGAGGGATGTGATTGACTTCAGTTTTCACAGAACCTCTTTGGCTGCTGTGAAAATAGGTTGAAGGAGGCAAGGGTGAAAGCAAGAACAATGTTGCTGTTTAGGTGCTATTTGCTTATCAATATGTGACTTTGCAAAATGTGCCACCTCCCAGTGGACATTGCCTTATGGCACTTGGCTTGGAAAAAAAGGTCTTTGTCTAAAAAGAAATGTGCCCTTCCTTCCTGCAGATGCAGCCCCACATCAGGGTGCGTGATTTAGCACCAGAATATAAGCTGGATTTCAGCTCCTACTGGGCCCCTCAACCAGATGCCCTTGTGCAGTGCACAAACTGTACACCTGCCTACAGCCCTCATCAAAGAGACTGGTTAAGAGGTTGTTGCAGTAATCCAGTGAGAGATGCTAATGGCATGGGTCAGAGTGGAAGCCGGGTAGATGGAGTTTCCTCCAAGGAAATGCTGAGGAAATCCTTAGTCCTGGGCCCAGCCCTAGCCCTTGGAAGAATGAAGTGTTATTGTTTTTCTAACAGCAGCTCTAAGGTCTACCAAACACATGTACTCAGGCTCATTCCATCCCTGAACAACTACCCCCAGGGAATGGTAGGGATGGTTATTGGGAGGGTTCTCTCTCCATGGAAAGAAGCTGTAGCCCCCAGGAACCTTTGACCCCCAGGAAGAATAACAGCCAACAGGCTGCACTCCCAAAGGAGTCCAGGGGCATTTATACATTTGTACAAATTGTGAGAAATGAGGATATTAATCCCTACTTAATGTTATAAAGTTGTTGTAAGGATCACATATATGTTCATAGTAGCAAGACTGGGTCTGGTACTTAGTAAGCACTCAGAAGACCTGGGCCCTAGTCCTAGTTCCTCCACAGACACACCAAAGGATCTTAGACCAATCCCTATCCCTTTTTGAGACTCAGTTTCTTTATTTGTGCAATGGATATAATATTTCCTGTACAGAAAAAGTTGATAGAGCAAATAGAATGAAACCCTGGATGTGAGGGAAGCTCTTAGAAAGCTGGCCATGACGTAACTGGTGACATCAGGATATTGCAGCCCTTCTTTCTTGGCTTCTTTTATTTCTGTCTCTCCTTCCCTTTGTCTTTCTTTGACTTTTTCTCTTTCTTGACCCCCACTGTGTGTTGCCCTTTCTCTTCTCTGTGATTCAAATTTCTGCTTTCCTGTTTCTCTCTCTCCTCCTTCCCTTCAATAGGTTGGCTTTTGGGTCAATCTAACTCTCCACCCACCTCTCAGCAATCTCTTATGTAACTCCGTACCCCCTCTCTACCCTCCTCCATCCTCCCAGGTTTAAGGATGAGCAAACTCCAAAACTTTGGAAGTTCCACAGATGTCCTAAGCCACTGGGGCCTCCCACCTCCCAGGCCTGATTATAGAGACTGATCCTCAGGAGGGTAGATGGGGAGGACTAGTAGAAAAAAGGGGGTGTTACTATACTTGTAGTCTTCTTTTTTGCCATTCATTTTGGAGGGGAAAAGTGAAACAAATGAGGAATTTAAAAATCTCTTTTGTCTTGCCTCAGATGCAATTAATGATAGTCAGAGTTTGGTTTGACTTTCTAGGAAAAGAAAATCCTATAAGAAACCACATGTTGAAAGCCTAGGTTTGCATGGACCGCAGCATCTGATAAGACAATGAAAACAGAAAAGGCTTTTAAAACCAATTTAACCCCCACACAAACATAATTTTAAGGAAGAATCAATAGCCTAGTGGATTTTTCCTGCAACTCCTTGGAGAAGTTTAAAGAGACTTTCAACCAATGGTGTGGATAGTGAATAAAATGTTCTTTTTGAAATAAACTGAGTTGAATTAAAGATGAAAATTAAGTAAACAATAGCCATGGTGCTGCTTAATCTTGGCAAACATTCTAAGGTGATTCTCCAGTGGCTGCTGTTTAGGGAACACCAATCTAATGAAGTCAATATATAACGGGAGGCAGCCAAGTCCCTACACAAATTCATCAGGGCTATGAACAAATCTGAAGGAAAAATGGTTCCATGGACAACCACACCCGGCCTTGAAAAGAGATACAGAAATTGGAAGAGTGTGTCCAATGGACAGTAGTCCTGTCTAGGGGACAGAGATGTGGGGATATTGCTTGTTGACTTGTGGTTGCCCAGATGCACTTTTTTCCCTTCCTTTCCTGTCTTTGGGAAATTCTCTCTGACCCACTGTAGCAGGCCCTGTCAGTTACCCTCTTACAGTCTATCAGGGACCTGCTTTGGTTCCACGGCCTACTCTCCCTGTGTGACTCAGGACTAAATCACTGATTGGTTTAAGTCCTGGTTCTGAAAGTGTGGGCTGGGACTCCTGGGGGATCCCCGAGATCTTTTCATACTGCAAGGTTAAAACTCTTTCCATGATGTTCTTTTCCTTTTTCACTCTCATTACTTTATAAGTATACGAAAGAGTTTTCTAGAGGTTACATGACATATCATGATGTCATCACTCTGACAGTGAATAGAATGTGTCTTTGTGTATTCTTGTATTTTCTAGAATTTTCTATATATGTGTTTTTACAGAATAACTCCGATTATTCTCAGTACTTCTACCGTGCTGTTACTAGCTATCTTCAGTTGTACCTGCTATAATCTCTGCAACCTTATTATCATCCAATACATCATTACTTTTATTTTTAAAAAATTTTAGCATATTCTTTTTCTTTTTAGTTTATTTATTGTTTTTAATAATCTCTACACCGAGTGTGGGGCTCAAATTCATGACCCCAATATCAAGAGTTACATGCTCTTCTGACTGAGCCAGCCAGGTATCCCTCATTTATTTTTTATTTTTTTAATTTAAATAAATTTTTCAATGTTTTATTATTTATTTCTAAGAGACAGAGAGAGACAGCATGAGCAGGGGAGGATCAAAGAGAAAGGGAGATACAGAATCTGAAGCAGGCTCCAGGCTCTGAGCTAGCTGTCAGCACAGAGCCGGATGAGGGGCCCGAACCCACGAACCGTGAGATCATGGCCTGAGCTGAAGTCAGATGCTTAACCGATTGAGCCACCCAGGTGCCCCATCCCTCCCTCATTTCTTTTAAATCCCAAAATCTTTCTTGTAGCTACAGGAAGTTAGTATATTTTGTTGTTTTGGTTTGCAATCATAGGTTTTTAATTTCTCAGTCTTAACCTTTAATATTATAAAAATTGGCAACTATTACTCATATAAACAAAAGGTTTTAAATTTTTATTTTAGAAAAAGAGGGAGCAGAGAGAGAGAGACAGAGAGAGAGAGACAGAGAGAATTTCAAGCAGGCTCTTGCTCAGTGAGGTGCCCGATGTGGGGCTCAATCTCACAACTGTGAGATTATGACCTGAACTGAAATCAAGAGTCGGAGGCTAAACTGACTGAGCCACCCAGGTGCCCCTAAACAAAATTTTTTTGAGGTCCTCAATAATTTTTAAGGTGTAAAGAATGTTCTGAAGACAAGAACTTCAAGAACTACTGGTTTAAGCCAATCATAGTGTTCTAATTCCTCTTTCCAGAAATTGGTTAAAGAAGAAGAATGTGGGTGCCTGGCTGTGTCAGTAAGTGGAGCACACAACTGTTGATCTCAGAGTCATGGGTTCGAGCCCCATGTTGGGTGTAGAGATTACTTAAAAATAAAATCCTGGGGCACCTGGGTGGTTCTGTTGATAAGTGTCTGACTTCAGCTCAGATCATAGTCTCATGGTTCATGAATTTGAGTCCTAAGTCGCGCTCTGTGCTGACAGCTCAGAGCCTGGAACATGTTTCAGATTCTATATCTCCCTCTCTCTCTCTCTCTGCCCCTCTCCTGCTCACGCTCTGTCTCTCTCAAAAATTGAAAAAAAAATAAAATAAAATCTTAAAACAGGGCATCTGGATGGCTTGGTCAGTTGAGCATCTGGCTCCTTGATTTTGGCTCAGGTCACGCTCTCCAGGTTTTGTAAGTTCAAGCCCCGTCTCGGGCTATGCACGCTGACCATGCAGAGCCTAATTGGGATTCTGTATCTCCCTCTATCTCTGCCCCTCCCTTGTTCATGCTCTCTCTGTCTCTCTCAAAATAAATAAACTTAAAAAAGAAACTTTAAAATAAAATAGTAAAAAAAAAAAAAAAAAAAAAAAGGAGAATGTGACACTGTCCTGACTCATAGGACAGAAAGGGAGTTACTCTGTGGGGGAGTATTATAGGAAAGACTTCCTTGATCTGAAAAGGAAACACACGAAGAAGCAACCATTCCCTGGTTCGTCTTTTAATATTGTCCTGTCTGGAAGTAATTCTGGGACTCAGCAGCCAGCAAGGCAATGTAGCCTCTGAGAACAAAGTCAACATACTGAGTTTCGCATAATGGTGAGGTGGAAAAGACTGGGTCCTTGAGGTACTGAATTAACCAACCCAGAAGACTCCTCCACTCACCTTAGGACTTCTTATTTTGAGAAATAATACGTTACCTCTTTTTAAAAAGTATTTTATTTTATTTCTGAAAGAGAGAGTGTGAGCAGGGGAGGGTCAGAGAGAGAGGGAGACACAGAATCTGAAGCAGCCTCCAGGCTCTGAGCTAGCTGTCAGCACAGAGCCCGACGCGGGGCCTGAACCCACCAACTGTGAGATCATGACCTGAGCCAAATTTGGTCGCTTAACCGACTGAGCCACCCAGGTGCCCCAATAAATTACCTCTTTTATCTCTAGTGTGTTGAGGGGAGAGGGCTTATAAACTAAGCTTAGCCAACCAAATGGTGTCTTTGAATCATGAGCAGAGAATACAAGGGTGGAGGGAAGAATGTGAAGCTGTTCATTCCCCATAGCATTCTTGCAGTTCCTGCCTTACTTCTCAGCCTGGTCTTCCAGTAGAGCACGGCTTCTGTAAGTACAGACATGATTTCTATTGTTCACAACAAGCAACCTTAACAGAGATGCAGGGTCAAAGACAGAAATATACCAACCACTAAGAGGTACTCTGTGTTTCATTTTGTTTCATCAGGCAAATATCACTCAAGACACTTTATCTCTCTTGGCACTGGTTCTATACTCAATCAGGCAGCCACTTCATAAATTAATTAAATGGCATATATTTTGTGGAATAATTGAGTGTTTTGCTTGCTTGTGTCACTCAGCTCTGAGCTGGATCAGCTCTGTGTGTGCCTTCAAAGTCAGATTTCTGGACCCACACAGCTGAGGTTCATAGGCCTTGGATTATAGAAGGTGAGGAGTTTGAACCAGCAATGTGTAGGTCATTCAGTCAGTCAACAAAGGCTTACTGAATATGTAACTTTTCTCAGAGTGGGATACAGCAGTAAACAAAATAGACACAATCCTTGTCATTGTGGAGCTGATATTCTAGTTGGAGACATAGACATTAAACAATCAATTATATAAGTATTTAACTGCAATCAACATAAGGGATGAAAAGTATAGGGTGCCTTGAGAATGTGCAATTTGGGGTCGAGCTGGTCCCTTGAGAAAGGGACATTTGACATCACGCAAGAGTAGGGGAAGTACTACAGGCAGAGAGAACCACATCTTGTCAAAGTCCACAGGTGGTACATTACAGGAATAGAAAGAAACTCCTGCTTTCTTGAGGCACAAAGTGAGGGGGACAAAGGGATCAAATGAGTGGCAGAAACCAAAAGTGACTTTGTAGGCCAGTCCTCCTCCTCCTCCTCCTGTTGCTGCTGCTGCTGCTGCTGCTTCGTCGTCGTTGTCGTCGTCTTCTTCTCCTCCTACTACTACTTCTTCTTTTTAGAGAGAGAGAACACAGGTGGGAAAGAGGAGCAGAGGGAAAAAGAGAGAATCCCAAACAGGCTCTGCACTGTCAGCATGGAGCCTAACACAGGGCTTGATCCCACAACCCTGGAATCATGACCTGAGCTGAAATCAAGAGTATAATGCTTAACTGACTGAGATGCCCAGGCACCCCTTTCTTTAAAAAAATTAATCCTTTTATTTTTGAGAGAGAGAGAGAGAGAGAGCATGAGCAGGGGAGAGGCAGAGAGAGACGGAGACACAGAATCTGAAACAGGCTCCAGGCTTGGAGCTATCAGCACAGAACCTGATGTGGGGCTCGAACTTGGGTATGGCAAGATCATGATTTAGGCTGAAGTCGGATGCTCAACCAACTGAGTCCCCCAGGAACCCACCAGGCACTGCTTTTGAAATTTTTAATTGTGGTAAAATGCATATAACATAACATTTATCATCATAGGGGTGCCTGGTTGGCTCAGTTGGAAGAGCATGTGACTCTTGATCTTGAGGTCATGAGTTCTAGCCTCACATTGGTGTAGTGCTTACTAAAAAAAAATTACCATTTTAACAATTTTCAAGTGTATTAAAGTG
The DNA here is from genome assembly GCF_003009895.1 of Hyaena hyaena. Lineage (NCBI taxonomy): Eukaryota > Metazoa > Chordata > Mammalia > Carnivora > Hyaenidae > Hyaena > Hyaena hyaena. Next base: position 11,537 of record NW_024082280.1, read on the forward strand.
TATTAAATGGCATTAAGTACTTTCATTGTTGTACAACCAACACCATCATCCATCTCTATAATTCTTTTCCTCTTGCAAAACAGAAACTCTACCCATTAAACAATAACTTCTCATTTCCCTCCTCTCTCCATTCCTGAGCAACCACCATTCTACTTTTTGTCTCAATGAATTTGTCTGTTCTCAGTACCTCACAAAAGAGGAATCATATAGCATGTCTTTTTTGTGACTGGCTTATTTCACTTAGCATAATGTCCCCAAGGTTCATCCATGTTGTAGCATGTGCCAGAATTTCCTTGGGTCAGCCCTTCTTAAACTATAATTCTGCTGCTCTTTGGGCCCATTTTGATTATCAAGGTTGTAGGCCATACTAAAAATCTCAGGAAACAATCTTGAAATCTTAATCTTTGTGCTTTTCTTTTTTACCTTACCTTTCCTAACTCTTCTACCAGGAGACAAGAGCATCCATGTTTGTATTGGTTTCCTAGGGCTGCCAATACAAAATAACATACTGAATGGCTCAAGACAACAGACATTTATCCTCTCACAGCTCAGGAGGCCTGAAGTTCAAAATCAATGTATTGGCAACGTTAGTTCCTTCAGGAGGCTCTGAGGGAGAATTTGATCCATGTCTCTGTCCTAGTTTCTGGAGGTTGCTGGCATTGCTTGGTGTTCCTTGGTTCATAGATCCATCATTCCAATCTTTGCCCCCATCTTCACATGGCCTTCTCTCTGTATTTCTGTTTTCTTTGTCTCTGTGTCCAAAATTCCCTTTTCAAATAAGGCCACAAATCATTGGATTTAGGGCCCACCATAATTGAATATGACCATAACTTAACTTGATTACATCTACAAAGATAATATTTTCAAATAAGGTCATATTCATAGGTTCTGAAGGGACATATTTGATGGGGAGGACACCATTCAATGCAGTACATTATCACCTGTAAGAGAATTTGGAATTAGAATAGTTAGAGAAGGAACATAAAGAAAAAGAAGTAGATAATACTAAGGTTTGTTGTGTTTTTTTTTGCTCCTAAATTAGACTTTTATGCAAAGTTAATGCACCTTAACTCTATGCAAAAAAGAAATCCTTGATTAGTGCAGAACATATTATAATAAAGACTGGAAAGAAGAGAGTAAAATAGAGGCCATCTTGTGGTGGTGCTCTCCGCCAAACAGATACCAAATACTACTTGAGAGTCACTTAATCTTGTATGAGTGAGGAAAGAATAGTGGCAGTGGCCTTAGAGGAGGTTAAGAGCCCTAAGAATAAAGGATTGAATGGGGGAGGGACCATGGAGAGAAGCAGGCACAGGGTGAAAAGAGTGCCAAGAACTGTTGGTGGCAGCTATGGGAAGCCCCAGTGAAAAGGATTGCTCCTGGTGTATGCAGCAACAGGAGTGGCTATGGCATTTAGCAGGGCAGCGCAAAGTATCAGAAGGACCCAGAATAAGTAGGAAATCTGGTCAGGATAAATGAGATTCTGCCAAGAATCTTCAGAGATGTCAGGTGAGATGCCAGATTTTCCAAGTGTCTAGGATTTCAACCATTTTATGAGAATGTTAAAGAACTAATTGACTATATCAGGGTGCATTTTTTGGGTGCCTTCTGCCTAGATCACTTTTGGATTTGGCTAATATCAATGCCTTGTCTTGAGGCCTCACAACACTGAAACCCCATCACATTCATTCATTCAACAAATGTTTATTGAGCATCTACCATGTACTAGGTTCTGGGGATGCAGGGATGAATAAGACAGGCAAAATCTCTGCCCTTCTTGGTGTTTTCTAACTGAGAAGAGAGACACTGAACTAATAATTCATAAAAATATACATGGACTGTATGAATAGCTTTAGAACTCTTTTTTATATTAAGTTTATTTATTTAAATTCAAGTTAGTTAACACAGAAAGTAGTATTGGTTTCAGGAGTAGAACCCAGTGATTCATCAGTTACATATAACACCCAGTGTTCATCCCAACAAGTGCCCTCCTTAATGGCCATCACCCATTTAGCCCATCCCCCCACCCACCAGCTTTACAACTCTTGAGGTGCAAGGAGAGTCTTATCTTTTGTATTTCTCCAAAATAAATAAAAACAGGCTTGAGCCTTACGGGCAAAAAGTTTAATACCACCCTCTTTGGCTCTTTTCTTCCTGTATTTTATCCAGGAGGATAAGTTCACAAGCTTTTTGACCATAGTGCACAAAGGAGGTTGGCCTGATGTCTATGCCTCAGCAGAGAAAACCCTCCACTGCCATGCACGTATTGTGCCTCATTGCCACAGTGTATCTCACTACTGAACACTGGTCTGTTTCCATCTGGCACTGCTGGCCTACTCCAGAGCAAAGTTTTGCTGATTTCACCTTCCAGTACAGGTCAGTGTAATCCTTTAAATATTCCCCAAATTGCAACTCTAAGTGACCAGTGTTTCCAGGCATACACTTAACTCTTCTCAGAGACCTCACTGCCTCAGAGGAACTGGGTTCTAAAACAGGTACTTGCCCATCACAGACTCTTCTTTCCATTCCCTAGAGATTTATCCCAGAAGTTGTGAGGCTTTCCTTTTCAAACCCCTGAAATTATCTTTCTTGAGAAAAATAACTTCATTGCATCCAAGGAGGAACCAGATCTAATGAACACACAAAGCTTTGTCAAACTTTCCTGGGGAAAATACCTTCCAAACCTCACCCTCCCAAAGAAGACCAAGGGTAAAGTGGATATTTATTGGTTCTTGGCTCCCCAAAATTTGTTACCCATTCTTTTGGCAATATCACATTGATTTGGGAAACTTAAATTATTACTTCCCCCACTGGATATAATCTGGCAGGAATATCAACCATTTGTATATGACCTCCTCTGGTCAAGAGATGGGCACATGACCCAAACTAGACCAGTTGGATCTTGAATGGGGCTGGCTTCTCTCAACTCTAATATGCATATAAATCACTTGGGAGTCTTGTTACATTGCAAATACTGAGTTGGTGGGGCCTGAAATCCTGCATTTCTAAAAAACTTCCAGATGATGCCAACAGACTACTCTTTGAGCAAAAGAGAACAGAACAGGCAAACAGCTGGAGTACCTTCATCCAGATCCAGCAAACCTTAAAAGACTATCAGTATAGCGCTGCTCTGGATCCTGTCCTCTTTTCCAGAGGAAAGAAGGAGAAGTAGAAGAGAGTGGGAGGGAGGGAAATAAGGAGGGAGAGTGAGACCAATTTCCTTTCAACATGCAACTGGGTCAAAGTACCATTGTCTTTCCCTAATAGCCAACACCTAGTTTTCAGCCTTTATGTGCTGCTGATGTCATCAAAAACATTCTATTTTGTGAGCCCTTTTGTGAGACTGTAAAGACTCTTATGCATCTTCAAGGTGGTAGGAAGTTCTTTTGTCCAGCAACAACTGGAAAAAAAACTTGGAAAACCATGTGTATAGATACTTAACTGTTCATCTAGTTTTGCTGCTTTGGTGCACATTACTAAGATTCTTTGCATTGATGTTAAAGTCTCCATTAATAACTATTTTGGTTCATTAAGTTGCTGGAAGGCCATGTTTGAAAGATTTGGCATTACAAAATGCAGTAGCTTATTAAAGGAAGGGTATGTGACAGGAGGACAATATGGTTAGGGAATGATCTGAGTTTGATGTTCCAAACTCACTGTTCTCACAATTCAGATACACAACTACAAGATAAAAATACAAGTTTCTCAGTGTGTACCCAAGAGAGTGCTACCAACTGATAAGGACAATTCAGTAAATTCCTCCTTAAAAAATTTAATAAAAATAAAGACAGACTTAACTTCTCCATGAGGGTTAATCTTTGAATAAAACCTTCAAATGAAGCCCTGTTTCCCAGAGATGGAATGAATACTTAAGGACATAGGCATTATTGTGGATGAGGCCCAGCAGCTGGGAATTTCAGGAACTGTTCAGCTCTGGTTTCTCCCTGGCAAGGTAATAGGACACTCTTATGGGATTTCCATCTGGGGCCATATTTGGTATGGAGCAGATTCCTTAGTGGAGGAAGCAAAAATATGGGTGAGTTTGCTTCTCTGCACTGTTCTCACAATCGATGGTTCCAGCTTACCTGATATTTTGCCCAAATGACTTTGTTTCCAAGGCTCCAGAAATTTTCTGACAGCGAACAGTGTTAAGTATTATGTTCATTTAAACTATGGTTTACAATAGGCTTATTATTCCATATCACATAGTAATTTATTAGAGTTGACCCATAAAGAGCAAAACTTGAATCTGTAGGAATTCCTTTATTAGTATTCAGAATGCTATTTGAGGGTCTCTCCTCAAAATCATTCTTGTAAAGTTGGCAGAAGGCCAGCCCAACTTCATCTCCCCACATATAAATGTGGGTTTTGATTAAGATTCTTCGGCTATAAGAAGCAGAAAGTAAGAGAAATTCACAGGATTGAAAGGAAGGCTAGACAGACAGAAGCCCTTCAGCTAGCAAGGGAATTTGATAATAGCAGAAAATTATTAACAGGTTCTCCCAGGTACCACTCCTAGAAGAAATAAATGAACACCAATAATTTTTTCCATATTTGCATTGCTGGATACAAAGCCTTGCCATCCCAAAACAATAATAAGCAAGGGATATGAACAGACCATTCACAGAAAAGGAAATATGGTACAAGATGAGTGTGAGAGTAGATTGTGAGAAACACTAGATGACCAGAGGTTGTCCCTGCCCACAGAGGACTATCAGTCTGTGTGCTCCCTAGGGCAGGTCTCAGATTCCACTTCCCTCTTCAGGGCTCCCCATCAAATGCTTTGCATAGAGTAGCTATTTTAATCATCACAACAGCCCTTAATATAAGTATGATTATGTCTCATTTGTCCAACAAGGAAACTGAGGCTCAGGGTAGGGAGGTAACTGGCTTTAGGTTGTCTAAAGGAGGTAGAAGGACTAAGGCTCCCTTAAAGTGGTCATTTCCCCTCCACATGCTGCCTTGGATGCTGTATATGGTTGTGTAGTTTATGCACTTATAAGAGTACCCAGTCTAGAGGATAAGTGGGGGCTGGGCTGAAATTTAACTTGTGATCCATTCAACCAGGCAGTTGCCCCTTTGTGAATCCGTGCTTATCCGGTGGAAGGGGCTCATTTTCCTAATTTGTCCAGCCAGGGGAGTGCCTTTTTTACTACATTTGGAGAATGGCACTCTATGGGCAAGTAGCAGACTTACCTGCTGCATCTCCCTAAGGTAGATTGTGGAGAGGATGGGTAGGGGTGGCTGGAAAGGATGAGACAACATAGGATAAGAGGCTGTTAGCTTGAGAGAGGCTGGGAGAAACAAGATGAAATGTTGCAGGAGGCCCAAGTAGGTACTCAGGGCAGGAGATCATATATGGAAAAGGACAAGTTAGGGACATATCCTCTCCCTGGGAGAGGATTTACTCAGGCCTATGTGAGCTTCTTGGTTGAATCTAGGGGCTTGATTTTGGGAGTATTGAATCTATAGGGCTCTGTCTTAGGATCTCAATTTTAGGGCTCCATTTAGGGGGGCTCAGTTTATGAGGCTCTCCTGGATAGCTGGGTCCTAGATGTAGATGACTTATCCACCATACTGGCCTATCACTTCTCTGACTTCCTCATTTCCAATCTTCTTCTCCAGCCGCCTCAGCCTCCCACTTTCATGGTCATAGTCTACCCCCATCCTCAACAAAAATGGAACCTACTCCCCAAATCTCAAGTTCAAACATACCACTCTCTAATAATCATTTATTGGTCCTATAGCTGATTTACTTTCATACCTATCCCGCATAAGAATTCTTCAACTGCATCTCAACCTCTGATTCTTTCACTCCATCAACTTATCACTGGTGCACACTCCCCTTATGCCCTCACTTCCCTCCTTATGTAGTGTGGTAGGCAGAACTATAAGATGGTCCCCATGATCTCTACCTCCTGGTATTAATGCCCTATATAATCCCCTTCCCTGGAGTATGAGCAGGACTTATGACTTACTTCTAACCAATAGATTATGGCAAAGGTGATAGGAGATCGATCGATCTATCTATCTATCTATCATCTATCTATCTATCTATCTGGCTTCATCTTGCTAGCATGCAATGAACTCAGCTGCTGGCCTTGAAGAGGCAAGCTGCTATGTTGTGAACTGCCTATGGAGAGGGCCACATGGCAGGGGAACTTGGGGAAGACCCTAGGATCTGAGGACTTCAGTTCCATAACCACAAAGAACTGAGTTCTGACAACAACCATGCAGGATTGGAAGAGAATATGAAATAATATATGGCTTCGTACAAGACCTCAGCTCTGGCCAACATCTTGATTGCAGCTTGTGAGACCCTGAACAGAGAGAACCCAGATAAGCTGTGCCTGGACTTCTCACACATGGAAACTGTGACATAATAACTGTGTGTCATTTTAAATTGCAAAGTTTGTGAATTTGTTAAAACTTATACACTCAGTTTAGATTTCATTATCCATCATTATAATCACTCCCTTGCAAACAGCCTTACTCTGTCAGCCCTTGTGGCCAACAGACCCTAAAGTGACCCCCAGAAATCCCCACTACCTGGTTTTCATGCCCTGTGTAATCTCCTCTTCTTGAGTGTAAGCAGACTCTGTGACTTGCTTCTAGCCAATAGAAGATGACAAAAGTAATGGGATGTCACTCCCTTAAGACTGCATTTTACCAGATTAGAATTAGAGACACTCTTGCTACCTTTGAAGAAGTAAGCTGCCTTGTTGTGAAAGGGCCTATAAGGAGGATCATGTGGCAAGGAACTTGGCTTCTAGCAGCTGAGAACCATCCCACCTGAAAGCTAGCAAGAAAATGAGAACCTCAGTCTTATAGCTTCAAGGAGATAAATTCTTCCAACAGCCTGAAGGGGCCCAGAAGCAGATATTTTACCCTAGTCAAGCCTCTGATGAGGCTGCAGATCTAGTTGACATCTGTACTGCAGCCTGATGAAACCCTAAAGAAGAAGACCCAGCTAATTTGTTCCCAGACTTCTGATACATAGAAATTCTGAGATAATAAATGCATTTTGTTCTAAGCCTCTGAGTTTGTGGTGATTTGTTCTGTAGCATAGAAAACTCATACAACCTCTCCCTCCCATATTTATACTGACATCGCCAAACAGCCCAGGTTGGTCACAATGCCCCACCTACTCCACATCTGTATCTGAGCAGCTGAATCTTATTATAGAAAACCAAAAACCACACAAGTCACTTGATTTCACTCTAAGTCATTGATTGCAGACCTCAAATGAGCATTAATAGCATAGCAATCCTGCTATGCTCACTTCCCCACTCTCAGAGATTACTATTTCATACCTTTTCAGCTCCTCCCAAAGCTCCCACATCCCAGCTTCCTCACTTTCAGCTGCTGGCTTCACATCACCCTCCACTAAGAAGATAGCCGCAGGGTGCCTGGGTGGCTCAGTCAGTTAAGCGCAAGGTCAAGTATCCCCTTGTGCCTGAGTCTGGGTTTGGGGAAATAGATCAGAGCCCTCACAATTAAAACCTCAGAGAATTATCCCATTTTGCTTTTTATTTTAAAATTTAACTATTTGAGGGACGCCTGGGTGGCTCAGTTAGGTAAGCATCTGACTTCAGCTCAGGTTCATGAGTTCGAGCCCTACATTGGGCTCTGTGCTGACAGCTAGCTCAGAGCCTGGAGCCTGCTTTGGATTCTATGTCTCCCTCTCCCTCTGACCCTCCCCTGCTCGCGCTGTCTCTCTCTCTCAAAAATAAATAAAACATAAAAAATTAAAAAAAGAAGATAGCTGCATTCAAATGGAAACTCCCTTACCTCACCACTAGATCTATAATCTGCTCTGTACCCCAAATCCTTCTCTTCAGACTTATCACGTGGAGGAACTATCCCTCTTTTTATCAAAAACCAATCCTTCCACATCTGCTTTACACTCCTCTCACTGCTCAAGGTCTTTACTTCTTCAGTTACTCCCACCTCTCCTGTATCACCACTCTCTCCTTTTTGAGGTCATTCCATCAGCACATACAATATGCTCTGTTATCTACCATCTTTAAGAGTCCCCCTTGAATTCCATGAGCACCTCCTGCTACTGCCTATTTCTCTCTTCCTTCTATAGCAAAACTTCTCAAGACATGGGTTATACATTGCTGTCCTCACTTCACATCCCATTCACTTTTCAACTAACTCCCGTCTAGTTTAGAAGCACTCCATGAAACCTGCTCTGGTCACCTAAAACTTTATGTTGTCAGATCCAACAGGCAAGTACTTATCTGCTCATCCTCATCATCCTCTCAGTAGCATCTGACATGGTCAACCAGTTCTTCCTTCTTGAAACATGTCTATTTCCTCTCATCCTCCTTTGCTGGATTCTAAATGTTGATGTTCTGAGATTGTAGGCCCATTGCCCCTTTGTTATCTCCACCTGAATATCTAATAGACACCCCAAATAACATGTCTAAAACATAAATCTTGATATTTCCCCCAAATCTGTTCCACCCACCACTTTCCCTATCTCAGAACAACTACAGGTTACTAGATTAGAAAATGGAGGGGTGCCTGGGTTGCTCAGTTGGTTGAGTGTCCCACTCTTCATCTCAACTCAGGACTTGAGTTCAAGCCCTGTATTGGGCCCCATGCTGGACACGAAGCCTACTTTAAAAATAAATAAATAAATAAAATTAAAATTTATGTTAATCATGTTAATCATGCTTTTCCCTCACCTCCTCCATGCTCAATAGTACTTATGGAGTACTGTTGGTTTTATCTCTAAAACTTGTCTTGAATTTGTCCACATCTGTCTCCACTATCACTAACCTACACCAAACCACTATTGTCTCTTGTCTGAACTACTGTAATAACTTCCTTATGGTATCTCTGCTTCCACTTTTGTTTCTCTATGATTCATTCCCCACACAGTAGCCAGAGTAGTCTTTTTAAAAAGTAAATCATGTAATTTCATCCTCTTGCATAGAACATTTTCCATTGGATTTCAAATAAAAGTCAAACTTCTTGCCATGGATTAACAAGGCCCTTGCTAGTATCACACACTTTACCTCCTGTACCTCTTTTCCTCTCATACTAAGTTCCATTATCCTTCCCTTTTTTTTGGAACTGTCTTCTTCTGGCCTTCTATCTCCTCCTTATGAGAACAATTTAAATGTTACATCCTCAGGATGCCTGGGTGGCTCAGTTGTTAAGCATCTGATTTCAGCTCAGGTTGTGATCTCATGGTTCAAGAGTTTGAGTCCCGTGTCTGGTGAGCCCTGCATCGGGTGAGCTTGAGCTCTGCTTTGGGTGAGCCTCCTTCTCTCTCTCTCTCTCTCTCAAAAAAAGTTACATCCTCAGAAGTGTTTTTCCTGATGACTGTATCGAAAACTGTTCCCCCCTCCCCTGTTATCCTACTGAAATGTAAGATCTGTGAAAGCAGAGTCTTTGTCTTGTTGGCTTGGGGCATAGTGCAGTGCTGGGCACATATTTAGCAATCAATATTTGGTGAATGAATGAATGGATGAATGAATGGATGAGGCAGTTTCCCTGAGGACTTAAGTGCAATGTACTTCAATGTGAGGACTGATATTGGCATGAAAGATGAAATGTACTGCACAATTAAGGGGATAATTTCATTCAGGTTATTGCAATAGAGAGACTGTACGCTAATGGAAAATGTCTTAAAGGAGAGGAAGGGAGACTGAGATTATGGATATGGAGGCAAGTAGACAAGGGTGGATAGTTTAGGAGCCTTATGGGGTAATGAGGAAGAATAGGGACAGGCCTTATCTGAGTCATTGAGGAAAGAGGGAGCTGAGGTTCTCTTTCTTTGAGAGAGACAGAGGGCACAAGTGATTGAGGGGCAGAGAGAGAGAGAGAGAGAGAGAGAGAAGCAGGGCTCACTGGAAGCAGTGCTTGCACTCACCTGATGTGAAGCTCATACTCACCAACTGTGAGCTGAAGCCAGATGCTTAATGACTGAGCCACCCAGGCACCCAGTGGAGCTGAATCTTATCACAGACTATGTGGGAACAGGAAGGTCCTTGGTAATTAGCCCTTTCTCAGAGCACAAAAGTGTGGAGGATTTTTGAACCATGGCTACTTTCCAGGAACACAAAGCTCAAGTAAGTTTCAGCATTGTCACTGGTTATCTCAGTTTTAGTACAGCAGCTTAATCTGAATATTTCAATCTGTGGAATCAATTTGGGAGCCTAGCCTAGGTACTCACTCTGAAGGCCTGTATTTGGGTTCAATATGAATAACTTGAGTGGACCACCTAGGGCCATCATTGGAAGTAAGTGATTCTGGAATCTTAGCCCGAGGATCTCAATCTTGGGATCTCAGTTTTGCAGATCAGCTTCAGTGAGATTTATCTGGGAATTCTACTCTGGAGAACTCAGTTTGGAGGCTCCAATTAGGGGATGCTCCAATTAGGGGAGGCACAGTGAAGGGGCTCACTCTGGATGTAACAGGCTACTGTTCAATCCAGTGGTTCATTCTGAGGTTGGTAAGGAGTTTCATTTTGGGGGTCTCAGAGTGTGGCCTCAATATGGGTATCTGAAACTCTGTTCTGCAAGCTATTTCTTGTACGAAATCTGGGAAAATTCTTCAGGGAGCTCAGGCAGGATATTTGTTCTGGAGACATCATTTTGGGGGTATAGTCTAGAAACTGGACCACCTACCTTTTGGTTGCCTAATGGGTATGGTACTGCTAGATTAGTACTGGGGATCAGTCTCACTGTATCGGTCAGTCAGGAGGTCTGTTTGGATCACTCACTGTTGGATGTGCATCAGGATTTGGGCTTAGAGTTCTGAGTCATTGTGGATTAGAATTCAGCCTAACCAAGAGGGCTCCGCTGACATCATATGTGATTGAATGTCACAGAGAACCAACAAATAATGATGGTTTAAACAACCATCATTTTCTTTCATGTAAAAGCAGTCCCAAGGAACTGCTTCTCTCTTTCATTCAAATCTTATGAGCCAAAGCTTATATCACATGGCCATTAGTTGTAAGGGATACTGGGAAATGCAGTCTTTTAGCGGGACTTATGTCCACCCAGTTAAAATATGGGTTTCATTCCAAGGAAGAAAAGGGAAAATGTAAGTTGGAATGTGAAGTTAGCAGCCTTGCTGCACAGGTGCCTCAGCCTGGGATTTTCAGTCTGAGCCCCTGATTCTGAGAATACCATTTTGAGTACTCATTCTGGGGGTATGAATTTAGGGTCTGAGAGATTGGAAGCTCATTCTGAGGAATCAGTTTTATGATCACAGTTGGGGGATCTTGGTATAGTAACTTACATTAAGGGATTCAGTTCAATTTCTGAGTCTGTGAACAGTCTGGTAGAGTCAGTCTACAGGTGCCCATTCTTGGTTTCTATTTATAAGAGTTTCAGTCTGGGGATGCTCAGATTAGGGGATTATTCTAGTATTTCAATACGAGTGTTCAGTCTGGGAGCCTAGTTCCTGGTGTTCTACCTATGGGCTCAGTGCAGGGCTTGTCTGAAACTCTGAACTGCCAGTCTGGTGCTATATTCTCTGCCTTGGGTTTGTGAGCCTGGCTTTTGGATTTTGGAGGCTCATTCTGAGGGAACTATCTCAATTTGGGGGATTAGCTTTCACTAATCACTTTTGGGATTCAGTGTGGGGCCCTGAGTCTGAATTATCAGGGACATCCTCTCTCTGGATCCCTGTCAGGAGATCCATTTTTGGCGTATGTCCTAGGAGCTTGGGCATTGGGAGCTCAGTCTGAGGGCTCAGTGTGGGAACTTCCTCAGGGGAGTCATTTAAAGGGATAACCTAAGAGCTCATTCTGGGGCACTTAGGCTAGGGCCTCAGTCTTGGAAGCTAATTCTGCAAACATAACCTAAGGTCTTGACGGGAAGATATAGATATTCTGAACAGACCCATAACTAGTGAAGAAATAGAATCAGTTATCGAAAATCTCCTACAAATAAGAGCCCTGGGCCAGATGGCTTCTCTGGGGAATTTTAGCAGACATTTAAATCAGAGATAATACCCATTCTTCTCAAGCTATTCCAAAAAATGGAAATCGAAGGAAAACTTCCATACTCATCCTACAAAACCAGCATCACTTTGATTCCCAAACCAGACCCAGACCCAG